>NC_092070.1:4677500-4682500 GCF_039877785.1 Chaetodon trifascialis
AATAAATCCCCAATATTCACTCTCACACTTTCAGCTCTGGTTTGGTCTCCACCAACAGAGAAGCAACAATGGTGCCTTTGCTGCCAGATGTTTTGCTATGTTCACAGGCTAGTGTCTAACTGTGTCTGTCTCCTGTTTGGTGTTTAGCAGGTAATGTACAGTGGGGTTATCAGAGCTTTTTTACTGAAAACAGCTGCTGCTGCTGCTGCTGCTGCTGCTGCTGCTGCTGCTGCTGGAGGAAATGATTCTGAAGAGAGCTGTGAGAGTGAATCAAACAGTAAAGTTGAGGGCGGCATCAACCCAAAAAATGAGGTGAAAGATGCTAAAACACTGCACAGAGTGGAGGGCAGAGCCCCCAGCTGCAGAGCTTTGGGTTCATCACTCAATTGTGAAATATTTGGTTTGTCCATATTGGGCTACTGTAGAAACATGGCAGTGCAACATGGTGGACATGGTGGAAGAGCATCTGCTCCATATGTGGATATAAAGAGCTCATTCTAAGGTAAGGCAAGCACAAGGATTTTTATTTTCAGGTGATTACTGTAAACATACTGTAACCTGTGAATATTAGATTCCATTTCTGCCCCTAAATCCTTCACACTGGACCTTTAAAGAGCAATTATTGAGACGGTTTAAATCTGTCTTTTGACAGTTGTAAGAAGTTAATTTATAAGATTTTATAAAAATGTAATCATAAAGTGTATGTTTTATAAAGCCGGGGTATTTAGACAGGAAGCTAAAAGTAGCTTTTCCATCTTTTCAAGCAAGATAAGGTTGGTGCTCATGTTAAGGCATTCAGCTGAAGTTGATACTATAGGTAAAGTTAGTTTAAAGCCTCAGTAATGGCACCACAGGTAGTTTTTATGAGTACGTATAGTAACAATGATCGGGATACACACGTTACAGCTCTTTATTTATGACTACATTACCAATTCATGTGAAAGAGGAGGAGCTCTCTCTCTCTCTCTCTCTTTCTCTCTCTCTGTCTGTCTGTCTCTATGTCTCTCTCTCCTACACTCTCACTCCATTTTGTCCTCCATCCATTCATTCCCAGATGGACAGATTGTCTTGCTGCTCGCCCTCCAGTCACATTTGACCTGGAAGTGCTGTGATTGGTCCAAAGGTCACACAGCTGGCTTCCCATTGGTGGAGAGGTCATTCAACTGGCCTCCATAGGTCCCAACCCCATCCATCACTGTCACCACAGCCTCTGTTGACACTATTATTAAAAGTCACTGTGTGTGCGTGCGTGTGTGTGTGTGTGTGTGTGCGTCTTAATTCCTGCATGAATGTGCATGTGTGTATGTTGCCCTCACAGGTCTTTCAGATACACTCCTCCTGGTGGTGTTTACGTTGATGGAAAATGGATTTGTGGATCTCACTAACATCAGGAGAGTTTTCTGCCTGTAAAACCACTGAACCGTTTGGAGCACATGCAAGCTTTTGGTCTCTTTTGAAATGCAACACTCCCCAGCAGTCAGAAGCACTTTCAGCATTACTGGCATTGAACACACTGAAGCAGACGGTTTTTATTTCTGCCTGAATATTGTTGTACAAATAAATGTCTGCTGACTGACTAGCTGGAAAGCGCAGCGTGTTTGATAAAAACTTAAAACAGTACCACAGAAAATGACTATTTTACTATATTTTTCTTCACATATGTCGAGGCATTCTCAAATGAAAGTTCATTTATTATATTCATCTACATAAATATCCATAATTATTACCAGATAATCTATATTTACGTCATCTAAATTCATATTTTGGGTATCTCTACCCATAATTAGTATTTTTATCTTTAAGTTTACAACATTTATCATTTCAGACCCTGTGTAATATTGGTATTTACACTGAGTTCCTTAATTTTTAGCTGTCATCTGCCCAATCGATAGTGTTTCAGACTAAATATTTTACTGAAGTAGATTATCTGGACCTTTTCCACTGTGCCCAGACCATTTTGACAGAATATTATCCATCAGTGGATTACTATGAGACTTCATCAGTGAGTTCCATTTTACTTTGTTGTTAGCACTGATTGTACCTGCTGTTGTGATTCTATCTTGAAATGGTTTATATCAATTGATTCAGGAGAATCCACTGATGTACTGCATGAATACAAACTAAACAGCGTGTGTGTCAATAGATTGGCAGACCTTTCAACACTCCTACAGCCTGTCCACAGGCCAGTGAGTGTTTATGGGTTTTCATGATTTAGGCTAGCACCCTTAGTTCAATTTACAGGAAGTCATGATACTACAGCGAACAATGACATTTAAACAACAGTTTACTTCCAATGTTGTGTCCACACTTTGTACTTGTTTCCTGTTTCAACATGACAAGGTCTCTGTGCACAAAGCCAGCTCCATAAGGAAATGGGTTTCCCAGTTTGGTGTGGAAGAACTTGACTGGCCTGCATAGAGCTGTCACCTCAATCCATCCACTTCATCCCAACACCATTCGGGTGAAGCGGAGCACCGACAGTAAAGTCAGACCTCATCACCCAACATCTCTGTTGGGCCTCCTCTTACTTAGTGTCCACATCAAAATGTCAGCATAGATAAAAACTTGTGTCATTTCATTTCTGCCGCCTGGTGTCCTTGGAATTTCATTCACATTGGCAGATTCTGCAGGATGATGTCACCGTCGGCCTCAGCCTCACTAAATCAGACAGAAACAGAGCAAACACACCGTTAAGGGAGCAGATTTGCAGCCTGTTTTCTTCAGGGGACGCCTCCAAATCCGGTTGCATCCTGGACATTAACGACTAATTAAACTGGCGGCCTTCTGTCTGTGTGTACTGTGTGTGTGTATAAAATCATTTTGCATGTGGGTGTGTCTACAAACATAGATGACTGGACTCCCTCACTTTGTCTGTGTGTGCTTAAGACCATATCATTTCAGTTTGTGTGTTTGTCTAGCACTGTTTGTGTGGGTGAGGAGGCCAGGACCTTTGCTGGATAAAGATTTTATAGGTGGTTAACACGCTCTCCTGCAGCGTGCACCACAAGGGCCAAGGAGTCTGTCTGTCTGCCCCAAAACTACACCCAGTAAATCATCTGGTGCATCATTCACAGTGCTGAGGGGTCTGCTCATTTAGGTACTGCTCTCTGCAACACTGCAAAAATTAAAAAAGCATGATATTAATAAAATACAGTCAAGTATCAGATGTTTTGCTTAAACGCTTGGAATGAGAGGTTGCAAATGTGCACTGAATCTTAAAATGCACTCCCTTCTCTCTCTGACACTTACGATGATGGTCCATAACACACAACATAATTTCCAAATTCGCAGTGTATCAGAACACTGTGTACCTGTGCATACACATAGGCACAAGGGAAAGATAAATATAATATTATAGGGTAAAGTATGAACTATTACTATATACAACTTACCAACAGTGGAGGGGCACCTATAACAGAAAAAAGAGGACAAACTAACTACATGTCAGTCAGGAGAGACTTACTTGAAACAGAGACTTAAGGATTGATCAAGTTAGTTTAGTTGACGTGTGCTCATATAGAAAATAAATCCACGAATGTGAGGAGTCTTTGGCGATAGTGATGCCATGCGTTGTACAGGATAGCCCCCCAATGGAGTCTCGACACTGTTGGCGGTGAAGGAGTGAAGAGCGATGCTGAAGATCTGGATGGATGTGACATGGAGCAGGACTTCTGATGAGCTCAGTGAAAGAAGCCCTGCGGTCTCCATGTGATGAGGACTGGAGGAGAGTCACATCAGGTTCACTGAAATGACAACTGACTGCAGAGAGAGGAATAGTTCTAGACTTTACCAGCAGGGAGACGTGGTGGGAAAATATGATAGGTTCAACTGAAAGAGTGAAACGCCCACAGTCCGCTGAATAAGAAGGGGAGAGAGCGTAAATCAGGAGTAGGAACATAGACGGGCTTTCTGATTAAACTTTCCTCCATTTTCATGCCAAAAAAAATGTCAGGTCAGGTAAACAACAATTATCATGAGCAGTGATAGCCTCTATGGCTAAACAGACACTTAAAAATCTCAAACATTTACAGACCAACAAGTGAGAAAATGTAGTACCACCCATAAGGTTTGATTGACAGGTTATCTCTGTGATCTCTCAGGAACAAACAAGAAGATAGGGAGAGAAAATGTCAGCAATGAGTGATCATGAAGATCAGTCTTCCTGATTAGTTCCCTTTTTTAGCTATGGGTGGCTTATTACTTATGGCTACTTACTAAATAACTACTGAGTACATTTGTATTTTTAATATGCAATATACAAACAGAGGGCCAGGGAGGAGTGTTGTCGTGCACATACTGCAGGCCTTTCTGTCACTGTGTTGTAAGGAAGGCCTACATATGAGGCACAGCATTGTAATAAAGTGTTTCAGTCCTTTCTTTGGTAGAGGACAGTCAAGGTTTGCAGACATGTGCTGTTAGACTCAACACATTTTTATTCCTAAATGAATAAATAGGTCGACAATGGCTCCCAAAGAAGCAGCTGGCTTAGGTTATGTAAGTTAATATCAGTCAACATTGGATTTTGGTTTCAGACCAGACACAAACAGCCGTCCTGTGTTTGTTTGGGGCATCCATCCACCCCACCTCCCCCATAAATTTACTTTCTTGCTTGTTATACTACCTCACCTTTCTCCTTCCTTTGCTCCCGTCATAATTACTGCAGCCACAATAAACAGAAATATGTGTCGTAATATCCTGCTCGCACAGATGACCGATGGGCTGGTTAGGCCACAACAACAAGCAACGATGGATTTCTTCCATGGTTGTAAAACATTTCAAGATGTATGAAAAACCAGCTCTCCTCGTCTATTTATTCTTTCAGTGTTGCAGCTACAACATCTCTCAAACTGAGTGAAAGGTGATCATTTCATGCTTCTTTACAGAATCAGTTTCTCCATTTGAAGAACATGCATACAAACACATGGCCCAAATGGATGATGTGGCAATTGTATGGTGGTGCAGAATCAATAAGTCCTTTGAATCTGCTTATCTCACACACA